>NW_026781455.1:0-5000 GCF_030144855.1 Hypanus sabinus | reverse complement strand
TTGAAAGATCAAATTGGGGAACGGAGGAATCAGGGGCGAGGGATTTGTGCACAAGTAGGAAAATTCGCTATTTATGCCGTCAGGATGGAGGTTACCCACACGAAATATAAATCGGTGCTCCTCCGTCCTGAGGGTGGCCTCATCCTGATACAGGAGGATGCCATCGATCGAAACGTCGGACTGGAACTAGGGATCGGAATTAAAATGTTTGGCCACGAGGAAGTCCTGCTTGTGGCGGGTGATGCGGAGATGCTCAACAAAACGGTTCTCCAATTCATGACCGGTCACTGGTCTCAGTAATGTAGCGGAGGCGGCAGCGGGAGTACCGGACACAACGGAGAAATAAAAGCTGCCGGTTCCCAGTTTGTCTCTAGGGATGGAGACAGAAAGATCGAGAAGAAATGCTCAGATACTCATTCCCCTACATTCTGGAATGAAATGCAGCTGACGGCACATTGAGAGAGAGAGAGAGAGAGAGAGAGAGAGAGAGAGAGAGAGAGAGAGAGAGAGAGAGAGAGAGAGAGAGAGAGAGAGAGAGAGAGAGAGAGAGAGAGAGAATATAACCACAGAACACTGAACACTTCAGCAATGGAAAAGAACCAATGTGGCCCCTACACAATGCACATTTCCTTCCTTTTTCAGTACATGCATGCTTCTCTGTAAATGGCTCTTAAAACTCTCAGTTGTTTCTGCTTCAGACAGCGCAGTCCAGACACGCACCATTCTCTGGTGTGCCGAAAATACTTCCCGTTACATCTCGTTTATACTTACCCATCTCTCCTGAACTGCATGACCTCTGGTATCAGACATTTCAGCCCTTGGTAAAAGATATTCTACATCTAGTCTAATTATGCCTCACATCATTTCAGAAACATCTCAGATCTGCTCTCAGCCTCCGCCACTCCAGAGAAAGCAACCCCAGTCTGTCCAAACTCTCGTGTCAGCACATGCCCTCTAATCGATGTATTTCCATAGTAAACCTCTTCTACACCCTCCGCAAAGCCTTGACATCCGTCCTATGAAGGGTCGACCAGAAATATCTACAATATTCCAGCTGTGGCCCAACTGCAGTCTTATAACTCAGCAACATAATCACTGGTTTTGAACTCGGTACCTCGACTAATTCAGACAAGCCCGCCAGGCGCCTTCTTATCCAACCTGTCAGGCTGCATTTGGCTCTGAACTTGGACCCCGTGACCCCTTGCTCATCACACTGTTAAGGATCTTGCCTTTAACAGTGAACTATCTCTTTGCATTTGACCGACCAGGTTACAACACCACATTTGGAGAGTTACAATCCATCTGCCGTTTCTCTGCTGATATCTGCAACTGACCCATATACTCTTGTATTCTATGTCAGTTGTCTACGCTGTCCACGACACCGCCAATCCTCATGTCATCTGCTAATTTACTAAACCACTCATCTGAATTTGCATACATGTCATTTATATGCATAACAGCAGCCGTTCCAGTGCAAATCCCTGCAGAACATCACTAACCACAGACCTCCAATGAGAATCAGTCCCCTCGACCACTCTCCTCAGTCTTCGATTTCTGAATCCAGCCCAAGGTCCAGACCCAACCTCAACAACAGCGATCAGGAATTGTGGTCACTGTTTCCTGTCTATTGACCTGCTGATGGGTTGGTCACCTCGCCGGGTTCATTATCCAACACAAGATCCACTGCAGTCCCTCCTCCTGATTCTCTGGAAACATATTGGTTTAACAAACCCTCCTGGATGCACCTGGCGAATTCTGCCCCGTCGAAACCTCTTTCATTCGGAGAACCCAGGTTATAGTCAGGATGTTGAAATTCCCCATGACAACAACTCTATTGTTTTACACCTTTCCTGAATCTGACCGCATATCTGTTGCTCAATGTCCCGGTGACTACTGGGGGCTCTGTAGTACAATGCCGTCAGAGTGATTGCACACTTCTTGTTCTGAGTTGCACCCATTGATCCCCTCAGAGTGCAGTTGTGGTATTTCTGTGATTAGTTGTCCAAATCCCCCTCTTATCGTTTATCTCCCTCAATAAACTTTCTGAAACATTCAAACCCTGTGACATTAAGCACCCAATCCTGTCCTACTATCAGACAGCGGACGCCACTGGATGAAGTTAGACAGAGCGATTAAGGAATGCAGGTGTAGCGCCCCGGTTAAGATTATTTATTCACTGCCAGGCTGTGGGTATTTCATTTCAGCGGATCTGTAAGGACAGTCTGCTCTGCTCTCAGACTGTTTGGGTTTGAGCTGAGATAAGGGGCTTTGTTGTTCAGCTGAGGAATCTGGTGTCAGACAGTCAGGATGGTGGAACATATAGAAGGTACGAGGGAATTCCGGACCGAGAGGGTTTTGTGGGGGACACTAGGGTGTGGCGATGTCCTGTTGGGGGAGCTGGGAGAAGACGGGGTGGGGGAGGATGGCTGAGGATGCCGCTCCTGTGGCACAGGGTGTCTTGTGCAGGTGAATGGCTTCAGGGATTCAGTACTCCCGGGGGAGAGCCCGTTTGTTCGGTATGGATTACAAGCGACAGTCAGAAGGTGAAGTGTGTTTCCACACAGACCGAGGGTGCAGAGCGTGAGTGACAGACAACTTCAAGATGAGCTCCACTTACGTCAACATTTCGGTTTAATTATAATGGGCCCCTTTTGCTTTTCTTTATTTTCTTTAATAACTATTTGGTCAGGTTAACATTCATAAATATACATAACAACTATTTGCTCAGGTTAACGTTCATAAATATACCCTCTTTATAACTGTACACAGTTCACGATCTGTTATTTCTTGCCGACGCGCGCTTGCAGGGGGACAGTAAATCACACAGCATTCACTCAAACCGGGGTCTGAGAGACATCCCAACCTCACGGGTTTGGCCGGACCAGAGTCGTGAACACCCGAGACGTACGGAGCCTGCGACAGGTCAGTTTCTCGCCGCGGAGTCCAGTGGCTGATAGCGCGGGGCAGAGGAGCCACTTTTCCAAAGACGTAATAAGGTGTGTCTCAGGTTAAAATTGGTCCCCGGGAGAGAGGCTTGAGCGAATGGTGTGGAAATGTTTTCGTTACCAAACTATGCCTTCAGCTTTTTACTGAATCGATAAAACCCTGCACGATGCGTAACGGTGAGTGGCGATCTGATGAGATCATCATTTGAAAGTTTAATGGACGTGAAGAATGAGAAGGATTTAGCTGGAGGTCACGCGGTGGGTCACTGCTGTAGTGGGGGGGGGGAGGGGCGGGAATGGAATGGCGCATTGTAACATGGTGAGGCATTTTCACCAGAACGAAGACTGTTGTCCCAATAGGTCACGTGGTGGGTCACTGGGGGAGGGTCGGGAATAGAATGGCGCATTGTAACATGGTGGGGCATTTTCACCAGACCGAAGACTGTTGTCCCAATAGGTCACGTGGTGGGTCACTGGGGGAGGGTCGGGAATAGAATGGCGCATTGTAACATGGTGAGGCATTTTCACCAGACCGAAGACTGTTGTCCCAATAGCTGGTTCGCATTGTGAGGTTCCGCTCACTTCAGCGTACAATGGAGGCAGGGAGATCAACGTGAACTGTGGTTTTCAGAACAGCTTGGACGGACCAGAGTGTAGAGCTTATTGGTGGCGAATTTAGTACAGGAGAATGGAAAGCAACTATATCAGTAAACTACGTCTGTAGCTGTATTCCTACCGCGGAAGTAAGAAAAATAAATTCTGGTTCATTTATAGGGGAAAAATATTAATCAAGGTAAGGTAAATGTAATTGTGCTTTAAGGCTTGAGCTGGGAAACAGGCAATCGGTGGAGATCTGCAAGGAACACAATGAATGTGACTGTCTGTGAAGATCCATTCGCTTGCTCTGTACCAGGTCGAATTCCGGCAGCGGCAAGATTTGCCCAGGTATGAACAGAGTGTGACCCGGAAACGGCAGAGTGGGCATCGAGAGAGAATAAAAACTCCTGACGGAGGAGCAGTCACAGGATCGAAAAATGCAAATCACAGGCTACGCACCCAAACTTAAAACCAGAATTGTGATAATGTTCCCATCTCGTCTCCAGTACGATGTACAGCCAGACATTATTTTGTGTGACTCCTTTAATCACTGTACTAGCGGGGGGTGGGGTAACATGAGGGGGTTGGTCCGGAAACAATGAGCTGTCTCTGGCTGTCCTCAATTTCTTCGTGTATTGATGAAGCGCTTGACCGAGGTCACCGGGAATTTCCCTGCGTTTATGAACTGCTCCCTGAACCTGGACTGGGTCACCCCGTAAATAAACGTATTCGTGCAGCAACTCAAATTCTGCAACATGTACCCGATTGCCTCAAGGATAACATCAGAATCCGTATAATTATTGGCATCTGTTGCCCCAACATTATACTTAAAGAAATTTATAACAGTGACCAGCCATAGAAGGATAAAGCTGCCGGATATGGCGAAGAGTAAGATGATAGACCTCCTCCTGCTCTCCATCTCCGGGTCAGTCTGATTTTCCCCCTTCCTCTTCCCTCTCAGTCCTTCGCGTATTCGACTGGCCGCTATAATGTGTCTGACCGTCAGGGTGTTGAGGAGCAAAATGACAGAGACCGGGATCAACGGGGTTAAACTCTTGTCCAACCTGTCAAATGCGACCCAGCCGGGCTCAGTGTAATAACTGGGGTTCAGTTTACAAAACCAGAGAACCCCATTAACTACCTTACTCGGTTTGGGTATGAAGTAGAATGGGATGTTTTTCAAACAGACAACGATGAAAGTTGACGACAAGACCAAGGCCGCCATTTTGCCGGTGCAAAAATGTGCTTTCAGTTTCCGGCAGCAAATAGCTACAAATCGATCGAAGGTGAAAGTGACGGTGAACCAAACCGAACAGTCTCTGGAAGCACATTGCAGAACAAAGATTATACTGCACAAAGGGTAGATGTCGAGAAATGAACCCGGTACGTAAAATCGCATCTTTTTCATAACCGCAGTGAGGACGGTGAGTAGATCCGCCACTGCCATGGCTACGAGAT
>NW_026781452.1:300000-305788 GCF_030144855.1 Hypanus sabinus | reverse complement strand
GTGGGGAGAGATGGAGAGATGGGTGAGGGGGAGTGGGGGTAGAGATGGAAAGTTGAGGGAGGGAGATGGAGAGTGGGATAGAGATGGAGAGTGGGGGAGAGGGGGAGAGTGGGGAGAGAGGGGGAGTGGGGGAGAGATGGAGAGTGGTGGGAGGGGGAGAGTGTGTGGGAGAGATGGAGAGTGGGGTGAGGGGGAGAGACGTGAGAGAGATGGAGGGTGGGGAGAGAGAGAGATGGGGGAGAGATGGAGAGTGGGCAGGGGGGAGTGGGGGAGAGAGGTGGAGAGTAGGGGGAGAGATGGAGAGTGGGGAGAGTGGGGGAGTGAGGGAGAGAGATGGAGAGTAGGGGAGAGGTGGAGAGTGGGGAGAGATGGAGAGTGGGCGGGAGAGATGGAGAGTGGGGTGAGGGGGAGAGTGGTGAGAGAGATGGTGGGGAGAGAGAGAGATGGAGAGTGGGGGAGAAGGGGAGAGTGGGTAAAGAGGGGGAGTGGGAGAAGAGATGGAGAGTGGGGGGAGGGGAGAGTGGGGCGGAGAGATGGAGAGTGTGGTGAGGGGGAGAGAGGTGAGAGAGATGGAGGGTGAGGAGAGGGAGAGATGGAGTGTGGGGGGAGAGATGGAGAGAGGGGAGGGGGGTAGTGGGGGAGAGAGATGGAGAGTAGGGGGAGAGGGAGTGTGGGGGAGAGATGGAGAGTGCAGAGGGGGAGTGGGGGAGAGAGAAGGTGGGGTGAGGGGGAGAGTGGGGAGAGAGATGGGGAGTGGGAGAGATGGAGAGTGGGGGAGAGATGGAGAGTGGGTCAGGGGGAGAGTGGGGGAGAGAGATGGAGAGTGGGAGAGGGGGAGAGTGGGGGAGAGAGATGGAGAGTGGGAGAGGGGGAGAGTGGGGTGAGGGGGGAGAGTGGGGGAGAGAGATGGAGAGTGGGAGAGGGGAGAGTGGGGTGAGAGGGAGAGTGGGGGAGGGAGATGGAGAGTGGAGGGAGAGAGATGGAGAGTGGGGAGAGAGGGAGTGGGGGAGAGAGATTGAGAGTGGGGGGAGAGAGATGGAGAGTGGAGGAGAGATGGAGAATGGGGGGAGAGATGGAGAGTGGGGTGAGGGGGACAGTGGGGGAGAGAGCGGGGTGGGGGAGAGAGATGGAGAGTAGGGGTAGAGATGGAGAGTGGGGGAGAGAGATGGAGTGTGGGGGAGGGAGGCGAGTGGGGAGAGTTGGAGAGTGGGGGCTAGAGATGGAGAGTGGGGTGGGGCGTGAGATGGAGAGTGGGGGAGAGATGGAGTGGGGGAGAGATGTAGTGGGGGAGAGAGGGGTTGTGGGGAGAGAGATGGGGTGGGGGAGAGAGAAAGGGTGGGGAGAGAGAAAGGGTGGGGAGAGATGGAGTGTGGGGGAGGGATAGATGATTGGGGGAGAGATGGAGAGTGGGGGGAGAGAGGTGGAGAGTGGGGAGAGATGGAGTGGGGGAGAGAGATGGAGAGTGGGGTAGAGATGGAGAGTGGGGTGAGGGGGAGAGATGGATAGTAGGGAGACAGAAGGAGAGTGGGGGAGAGGGATGGAGAGTGGGGGAGAGGGATGGAAGGTGGGGGAGAGATGGAGTGGGGGAGAGAGGGGGTGGGGTGAGGGGGAGAGATGTGAGAGAGATGGAAAGTGGGGGGAGAGATGGAGAGTGGGAGAGGGGGAGAGTGGGGAGAGTGGGGGGAGTGGAGTGAGGGGGAGAGTGGGGAGAGAGATGGAGAGTGGGAGAGGGGGAGAGTGGGGGAGAGAGATGGAGAGTGGGAGAGGGGGAGAGTGGGGTGAGGGGGAGAGTGGGGGAGGGAGATGGAGAGTGGAGGGAGTGAGATGGAGAATGGGGAGAGATGGAGACTGGGGGGAGGGGAGAGTGGGGTGAGGGGGAGAGTGGTGAGAGAGATGGAAAGTGGGGGGAGAGATGGAGAGTGGATGGAGATTGGGGAGTGGGGGAGGGGGAGAGTGGGGGAGAGATGGAGAGTGGGGGAGAGGGATGGAGTGGGGGAGAGATGGAGAGTGGGGGAGAGATGGAGAGTGGGGGAGAGATGGAGAGTGGGGGAGAGATGGAGAGTGGGTCAGGGGGAGAGTGGGGGAGAGAGATGGAGAGTGGGGTGAGGGGGAGAGTGGGGGAGAGAGATGGAGAGTGGGAGAGGGGGAGAGTGGGGTGAGGGGGAGTGGTGGAGAGAGATGGAGAGTGGGAGAGGGGAGAGTGGGGTGAGAGGGAGAGTGGGGGAGGGAGATGGAGAGTGGAGGGAGTGAGATGGAGAATGGGGAGAGATGGAGACTGGGGGGAGGGGAGAGTGGGGTGAGGGGGAGAGTGGTGAGAGAGATGGAAAGTGGGGGGAGAGATGGAGAGTGGATGGAGATTGGGGAGTGGGGGAGAGGGGGAGAGTGGGGGAGAGATGGAGAGTGGGGGAGAGAGATGGAGAGTGGGGGGGAGAGAAGGAGTGGGGGAGAGAGATGGAGAGTGGGGAGAGAGGGAGTGGGGGAGAGAGATTGAGAGTGGGGGGAGAGAGATGGAGAGTGGGGGGAGAGATGGAGAGTGGGGGAGAGGGATGGAGTGGGGGAGAGATGGAGAGTGGGGGGAGATGGAGAGTGGGGGAGAGATGGAGAGTGGGGGAGAGAGAGATGGAGAGTGGGGGAGAGAGAGATGGAGAGTGGGGGAGAGATGGAGAGTGGGAGGGAGAGAAGGAGTAGGGGGAGAGAGATGGAGAGTGGGGAGAGAGGGAGTGGGGGAGAGAGATTGAGAGTGGGGGGAGAGAGATGGAGAGTGGAGGGAGAGATGGAGAATGGGGGGAGAGATGGAGAGTGGGGTGAGGGGGACAGTGGGGGAGAGAGCGGGGTGGGGGAGAGAGATGGAGAGTAGGGGTAGAGATGGAGAGTGGGGGAGAGAGATGGAGTGTGGGGGAGGGAGGCGAGTGGGGAGAGTTGGAGAGTGGGGGCTAGAGATGGAGAGTGGGGTGGGGCGTGAGATGGAGAGTGGGGGAGAGATGGAGTGGGGGGAGAGAGAAAGGGTGGGGAGAGAGAAAGGGTGGGGAGAGATGGAGTGTGGGGGAGGGATAGATGATTGGGGGAGAGATGGAGAGTGGGGGGAGAGAGGTGGAGACGTGGGGAGAGATGGAGTGGGGGAGAGAGATGGAGAGTGGGGTAGAGATGGAGAGTGGGGTGAGGGGGAGAGATGGATAGTAGGGAGACAGAAGGAGAGTGGGGGAGAGGGATGGAGAGTGGGGGAGAGGGATGGAAGGTGGGGGAGAGATGGAGTGGGGGAGAGAGGGGGTGGGGTGAGGGGGAGAGATGTGAGAGAGATGGAAAGTGGGGGGAGAGATGGAGAGTGGGAGAGGGGGAGAGTGGGGAGAGTGGGGGGAGTGGAGTGAGGGGGAGAGTGGGGAGAGAGATGGAGAGTGGGAGAGGGGGGAGAGTGGGGGAGAGAGATGGAGAGTGGGAGAGGGGGAGAGTGGGTGAGGGGGAGAGTGGGGGAGGGAGATGGAGAGTGGAGGGAGTGAGATGGAGAATGGGGAGAGATGGAGACTGGGGGGAGGGGAGAGTGGGGTGAGGGGGAGAGTGGTGAGAGAGATGGAAAGTGGGGGGAGAGATGGAGAGTGGATGGAGATTGGGGAGTGGGGGAGGGGGAGAGTGGGGGAGAGATGGAGAGTGGGGGAGAGGGATGGAGTGGGGGAGAGATGGAGAGTGGGGGGAGAGATGGAGAGTGGGGGAGAGATGGAGAGTGGGGGAGAGATGGAGAGTGGGTCAGGGGGAGAGTGGGGGAGAGAGATGGAGAGTGGGGTGAGGGGGAGAGTGGGGGAGAGAGATGGAGAGTGGGAGAGGGGGAGAGTGGGGTGAGGGGGAGTGGTGGAGAGAGATGGAGAGTGGGAGAGGGGAGAGTGGGGTGAGAGGGAGAGTGGGGGAGGGAGATGGAGAGTGGAGGGAGTGAGATGGAGAATGGGGAGAGATGGAGACTGGGGGGAGGGGAGAGTGGGGTGAGGGGGAGAGTGGTGAGAGAGATGGAAAGTGGGGGGAGAGATGGAGAGTGGATGGAGATTGGGGAGTGGGGGAGAGGGGGAGAGTGGGGGAGAGATGGAGAGTGGGGGAGAGAGATGGAGAGTGGGGGGGAGAGAAGGAGTGGGGGAGAGAGATGGAGAGTGGGGAGAGAGGGAGTGGGGGAGAGAGATGAGAGTGGGGGGAGAGAGATGGAGAGTGGGGGGAGAGATGGAGAATGGGGGAGAGATGGAGAGTGGGGTGAGGGGGGACAGTGGGGGAGAGAGCGGGGTGGGGGAGAGTGATGGAGAGTAGGGGTAGAGATGGAGAGTGGGAGAGTTGGAGAGTGAGGGAGAGTGGGAGAGAGAAATGGAGTGGGAGAGGGGGAGAGTGGGGTGAGGGGGAGAGTGGGGAGAGAGATGGAGATTGGGGGAGGTGGAGAGTGGGGTAGAGAGATAGAGAGTAGGGGGAGATGGAGAGTGGGGGAGAGGAATGGAGAGTGGAGGGAGGGAGATGGAGAACAGGGGAGAGATGGAGAGTGGGGGGAGGGGAGAGGTGGGGTGAGGGGGAGAGATGTGAGAGAGATGGAAGTGGGGGGAGAGATGGAGAGTGGAGAGAGGGGGAGAGTGGGGTGAGAGATGGAGAGTGGGGGTGAGATGGAGAGTGGGGGAGAGATGGAGAGTGGGGGAGAGAGAGTTGGAGAGTGGGGGAGTGAGAGATGGAGAGTGGGGGAGAGAGAGATGGAGAGTGGGGAGGGATGCTGAGTGGGGGAGAGATGGAGAGTGGGGGAGAGATGGAGAGTGGGGGGGAGATATAGAGTGGGGGGAGAGGGGGCGAGTGGGGAGAGTTGGAGAGTGGGGGCTAGAGATGGAGAGTGGGGTGGGGCGTGAGATGGAGAGTGGGGGAGAGATGGAGTGGGGAGGGAGATGGGGTGGGGGAGAGAGAAAGGGTGGGGGAGAGAGAAAGGGTGGGGAGATGGAGTGTGGGGGAGGGATAGATGATTGGGGAGAGATGGAGAGTGGGGGGAGAGAGGTGGAGAGTGGGGAGAGATGGAGTGGGGGAGAGAGATGGAGAGTGGGGTAGAGATGGAGAGTGGGGTGAGGGGGAGAGGTGGATAGTAGGGAGACAGAAGGAGAGTGGGTGAGAGGGATGGAGTGTGGGGGAGTGAGATGGAGTGGGGGAGAGATGGAGTGGGGGAGAGAGATGGGGTGGGGGGAGTGAGATGGGGTGGAGGGAGAGAGAAGTGGTGGGGGAGATGGAGTGGGGAGGGATAGAGGATTGGGGACAGATGGAGAGTGTGGGGAGAGAGATGGAGAGTGGGGGGAGAGAGATGGAGAGTGGGGGGGAGAGAGATCGAGTGGGGAGAGAGATGGAGTGTGTGGGGAGAAATGGAGATTGGGTTGAGGGGGAGAGTGGGGGGAGAGATGGGGGGAGAGAGATGGAGAGAGGGGGAGAGATGGAGAGTGGGGTGGGGGGAGAGATGGGCGAGTGGGGGGAGAGGGAGAGTGGAGGAGAGGGGGAGAGTGGGAGAGAGGGGAGTGGGGTAGAGAGATGGAGAGTGGGGAGAGAGCGGGTTGGGGGAGAGAGATGGAGAGTAGGGGTAGAGATGGAGAGTGGGAGAGTGGGAGTGGGGGGAGAGAGTTGGGTGTGGGGGGGAGAGATGGAGAGTGGGGGGAGAGAGAGAGATGGAGAGTGGGGGAGGTGGAGAGTGGGGTAGAGATAGAGAGTAGGGGAGATGGAGAGTGGGGGAGAGGAATGGAGTGTGGAGGGAGAGAGATGGAGAATGGGGGAGAGATGGAGATTGGGGGGAGGGGAGAGTGGG